>NW_025934130.1:0-679 GCF_000764305.2 Hyalella azteca | reverse complement strand
GATTCTTATATAGATCGTTGATAAATCCGTCACCTTTACCAATCCTAAATACGTGATTCTCACGGATAAATTTATATTGGAAAAAAAAATTTCTATTCAACACTTGCTGCTAATAATATAAAAAAATGAGGAGGGCTTGGGCTCAAGTTATCTTTTCTTTATAGAAAATTTACCTATGATCAAATTTAAATTAACTAAAACTAACATCGATCGGAAAAATGTTCATGTTTTTGAACGTTTCAATAGTATATATAGTATCAAGATCTTTTCTATAACTCTGCACCAGCAACTAAAATTATTGTCCTTTTAGCCGTTTAATGATGACAAAACTACATTAATTTTCAGTAATAAATTATAATATAGTAATATTATATAATGTATTTTATTGGTACATGTAAAGTTTTGAGTAATGTTGAAAAATTAAAATGCTATTTAACAAACTTTTACACGTAGGGAGCGAGTGCTGTACGAGGTAAAGTTCAACCTCAAATTCAACGTAGAACATGAGCTACATGTTACGTAGAACACATGAGTTCTATTCAACGTAGAACATGAGCTACATGTTACGTAGAACACATGAGTTCGATTCAACGTAGAACATGAGCTACATGTTACGTAGAACATATGAGTTCTATGCAACGTAGAACACATGAGTTCTATGCAACGTAGAACATGAGCT
>NW_025934129.1:17055-27247 GCF_000764305.2 Hyalella azteca | reverse complement strand
AATTCTGCTGTGCTTTAACCGCCCGGCCTCCTTGCAGATTCTGACCAGAAACTGACGCACAGAGCTGGGATCGAACCCGCGCCTCTCTGATCCAATCTTAGTACTCTGAACTTTAACCACTGGTCCACCCTGCCCTTGTAGTTTACTTTTATTTTATTACGCTTGCGATGTTGCGGAGTGTGGACAATGGATTGAAGGATCCGGTAAACTGCTCTATTAGTTTATAACCGCTGGTTATTCGATTCTCGTAGTAAATGGTTGTTACGTTTGCCTTAGTCTCTGGTTCTTTTGGCATTTATTGACTAAGATTCTTTTGCAATTTCTCAGCTCCGTATTTAAGTCATTCTAAAATGAGCAGGTTTTGAGCGCTCGTTGGACGAGAGCACCTTTTGAGTTTCTTTTGTAGCGCTCTGGGTATTACCTGGCTGCGTTCAGGATTATCCCTAAATCAATGGAACCCTCTCCTATGTGAACTGCTTAAAGGAACAAATTCTGCCTACTATACTAATTATCATATCAAAATGGACAGACTAGTATGGAAAATACCAGAACGGGCCGTAGAGATAATAGCTGCCCACGTGCAAGCATCGGTCGTGGTATTTGGATCGTTAGGGATCATCCACGAGGTATTGCGCTTAAGGATGGATGTCGGCAAAAATTAGTGCCATTTCAGTAATGGAGCAATTACATAAGCCCTGACGTGTCGTATAATATATACATTAGTTCATAAACTGTATTGTCTATTCTCAGTGACGATTCTGATGATGGGAATTTAGGATTATAAAAGAAAACCTTATAAACGGTTTATTAGATATGATTCAAAGACTTCGTTTTTGTTCAAATAAGCAAACCGCTTTTTTATTTTCGGCGCTGAAGAAATAGGCCCATGACTTGTAGCCGTTTTCATGGGCAAAAATTGTCAATGATGAATAATTAATAAGAATTTTGGCAGTGGATCATGAAAGGTACTATTATATTGTATAATAAATCGGTATATCACAGCCGCCCAGCTAGTCACACTAGGTATGGCAACAACAAATTCCCTACATTCTTACGCTGTAGCATTGCGTGCGATAAATTGAAAAATAACATATTTTAAGGCACGTCAGTAAAAAAAATCAACTTAACGAATATTTCTTCAACTAATTCCTCTGTACACAATACAATAAAAATGTTTGGAGTCTGACTATATGTACAGGATACAATTTTTCAACTAATACTTCAGAAACAGATCCTAAAGTAAAAACGATTGTGAATTCATACAACAACTACTTCTAAGGCAGTTATCATAACTAAATGTTTGCATTGCAAATGCAAATCCAAATCAAGGGGTTAAAATATAATGAATGCTAACCACGAAACAATATTAAAAGCTTGCAACAGCAAATGAACAGGAATCAACTCATGCAGTCGCTGCACTTCTCTCTGCGCACTGCAAGTCAAATGGGTTACTTCACCTGAAATTAATGGCATCTGCCAATGAACAGGTCGTGGAAACTCTTAAAAAAAAGTGCACCACATCTTATTTTTCAATTTCTGAACAGGTAATACAGAAAAACCTAATATTAAAAACAATATCTCGTAACAATTGTGCTCTTTGCTTACGTTCATACCTTCAGCGGAGCTCCTGAGCGTGGATGCATTCTGGCAGCCTGGCAGCTGTGATCTCTGGCAGGATAATGGAGGCCATCGACTGGACACGGAGGCGCATCAAGTGCACAATCTAATTACAATATAACTCGTTTGCTGATGGAGATTAACTTTCAATATTAACTGCATTACAATGCTCATTTAGTAAACGATAACGTTCTACGAGAGTTCACTCCGATGATGCCTTGACATTACATCATACATCATTCCATTATCATTAAAGAGTCTTCTTGAACTCGATGAGTTAATAAGTTGAGGCGAGTTTTCTCCCCAATAATCGTTAACAGTCTTCAATCCACGCAGAGATCAACGAATCAGTATTTCTAACACTACTAAGAGAAGCATGGGAAGCGTAATCATATAGTGAAAACAGAACTCATGCGACTTATTTACAATGCACGGACAGGAGGAACTAAAGATGTGGAGGGCTACAACCGAATATTCGGTTAAAATCATAATGAACAATCAATCAAGTAACCACTACAAATTGCCTATAGAAAATATCGAATATTTTTGATGATGAAGATTCGGTCACTTTCAATCAGTTTTGAATGCCATAAGTAGCACCATCAGGTATAACAATCCGAAACAAAGCGATAAGATGTCCATGAATACAAGCCTAGAGATTAGATGCACAATCATGGTTACTCCTCAGCTTCATAGAACTTTTAAAATAATTGAAAACAAATGCGTGAATTTAAAGATAAAACGTTAAATTAGTTAAATATGAATAATAATAAGTAAAAATAACATCAAGTTGAATGAATGAAAAAATACCTACTGCACACAGGGATCTATAAGCGTAATAGCGGCACTGTACAAGCGGTGATGGCGTGTCATCTACATCACAAACCATATTCAGGGACATGAACACCTTCTCATATCTGGAACCATTGAAAGAAATATGGCCACGCTAGAGGGTATTACGTTGTTGGTTCACTATCTTCAGAGGAAAATTATGTCAGTATTCAGAAATCAACAGCAATACCGTACGTCTAGGATACCCCACGTGGCCAAACTGCGGTGGTTCAGGCGCACGATAAAAACGTTCTGCACAATTTTTCCTAGTATCATAACAGTCCTATCTGCGCGTGGCCATGTCTGTAGGAGGCTCTGTAACAACAGAAACGTCTCTTGAAATGATGGTGTCGCCTGAAGTGCTGTCCACAACAGATGAGATGACGCCCGTGCAGAAGAAGCAGTCATTGTGGGTCATCAGATGCTGGCTGATGCAAGCCCTGAAACACAAAATGACGAGTCACTAAAACAACAAGCATAAAAACGAGAGTTTTCATGCATTTTCTCAATTTTTTAATTTCTACCGAAGCTACTTGATGTATTAGTGACCTATTTACATACCTAGTATACGATTCTCTCAACTCAGGAAACTGCCTAATTTCGTCATTATGAGGATTACTAATTACTTATTAAGAAGGTTAAGATGCCGAAAAGTTTGCCGAGAGCAGTATTTGAGGGTACGTTAGTTAATTACTATAAATTATAAATTCAATCCATTATTATAGCGCTGGTGTTGAGATGTTCAAGAATCTGGGATGTGGCTCGATGCCCTGACTTGGTGAAAATGTTTCGGGATATTTCAATAGCGTGGGAGCGAGTTTGTTGTATAGCGGCGGGCAGAGCGGTGGACATTTCAACACTATTACTATGGAGGCGGCGTTCTAAATAGGCTTGAGAGTGTGCAACGTCTGGTGTGTAAGCAACTAAAATTAACGTCTGAGGAAATTATTCTCAGGTCCGCGTTACGCAAGCGCGATCAGCAGCTCCGTAGACATGTCTGAGGGCCGTGAACGGGACGACAGGGCCGTTATCGACGAGTACAGACAGTGAGAAATTCTGACCATTGATATAACTAAAAAAACTCCTGCATAAGAGAATCAACAATCTGCAACTAAAGACGTGGGGACTTTGCTAGGTATTTATGTACGGTTAACATCAACACTGCGGCCACCCCGACTGTGATTTAGCCGTGACACAACACCAATAATAACAAGACGAACGGCATGTATGGAGTCGACAATACTATCATTCAAGAAACGAGCACAGCGCAACAATTGTCGGTCAAGAGTACGGTTACAGTACCAGCAGTACGGGCCCCAGCGGGAAGCAACCCTACAAGAGCAGACAAGGCACCACCATTCCAACGTACGGCCACCAATGACTCTACCATTCGACGCTGTGACATATCAACAAGAGGCGAGACGAGATTGCGCAGTTAGAACGACCTGTAAATATAGCCGCGCTACAGCTACTTGGAACAATACAACTGTCAGTGCGTCGTGAGCATTCGTGGTCGGGACGGACGTAGTATAGAAACTGTAAACACTTCACAGGATCCAGATCAGCGTTTTCCGGTAATGAAGGGAAGTTTGAATACTGACTTGAGACGTCTAATCGTGGAGAGATATCATCCTATGTTATAGGTTAAATATTAACAGTGAAGTTTGGTTGTGACGGTATCATTTCAAATACTACAAGTCTTTCACTGCAACCCTCTGTGCTAGACCGTCTCCTCTCACGGAAGCTCAAGAACTACGTACTTAAACACATCATTTACTCGATTATTTTGAAGATCTTGCCACAAAAAGTACATTGGACACACCAAATAGACGTGAAAAATCATCTAGTATATCATATAAAATAATGGTTTCCAACAGCACAGGTCGAATATTTTGTCGCCGTTCCCACTCACTGATTTTCTGGATATATCCAGTACTACCACTAAAAAAAAAATTATTGACAACATAAAAGTAACTAAGAGCTTTGAAAGAACGAAAAAGCAGGCGGAAAGAAAGTACGTTGCCAAGTAAATCCGCAGCTTGTAAATTCTCGCCTTACTTATTGAACAATGAATCTTGAAAACCATGCAAGCTAGACATGCAAGTGCCGAGCTTCTAGACTTTTTGTAATATTGATATATATATATTATAGTTTTTTTATCGTCATAAGTCATTTACGTAATGATACTTCCTTCTGAAGGGACGCACCTGCAGGACAAATGCCTACAAGGCAAAAATTGTGCGGTGGCTCGCCGAGCGTAGCAAATGACACAGTCTTGCGATTCATCAGAAGGGGGCGTGACCGTGGGCCGCAAGAGGAACTGCTGGAGGTAGGCGATGCAGCGTGATATGGCCTCCAGCTCGGCCTCACTCACGTCGTCAGGGTCTGTAGTGACAGGGAGAGAAGTGAAGGAAGGATTCACTGATACGGTCAGTGGCACAGCTGCACTTGTTCTGAGATAAAATTCTGAGAATATACTGAAGGGAGAATCTGATACTAAAAAAATCATCTACTTTAAATTATTTTTTCAGACAAAATGTTCGGAAGTTAGTAATTCTAACCTTAAGAATTACAAAGGAAGAATTCAAAACAATAAAAAGGAAATGAACGATTTGTAAGAACTGGAAAATAAGCCTCACGTTGCCGTAATGAGAAAGCAGGGATTTCAGCCATGTCTTCACAAGCGGCCGTGTCGGCAGCAGGCTGCGCGGCTGCTAATTCTGTAGCACGTTCCTCCACATCCATGGCTTCAGCAGCAGCAGTAGCAGCAGCAGCAGCAGTAGCAGCAGCAGCAGGACCTGCCAAGCAAGAGATTTTTCCTAGTTGAATGAATGAAGTCTAAAATAATAGAAGAAGTACGCGATTATGGATAGTTCAAAAGCTGATATTTTATAGACTATAAATAAATAAAATATCTTTGCTGTTTGTTAGAAAAAATTGTATGGTAAAAAAAATCTAATTTGAAGCTAAGTTAGAACATATGGGAAGAAAGCCTGTGGCTCCGTCGGCTAAAAACTATCTACTGGCCATATATATATAATGTTTTGAGTCCACCATATTAGCAATAGATTCGTAATTTCGTTAAGACATGAATGAAACTAGGCTCACTAGAGTTAAAACTAGAGACCAGCAAACGTCGAAACTCTCACCCCAAACTCGTGAACGGCCCATGATTGCCGTTAATTCTATTACTCGTCGAAACAAGTGCAAGTGCATGAGATTTAATTTCTACGTGTATGAATAACAAAATAAATTTTTAATGTTTAGCTGCGCGACCGGTATAGCACACCTGCGGCAGCAGAATTTCTAGTGTGGCCGGGACGCTGGATAGGGGCGCTCGCTATGGCGCTGATGGCGTCGAGGCGGTCAGCGAAGGCCGTGGGATGCACTCCTGCAGGGTCGTGGGCGTCTAAGAGCGCCTCGAAGGAACGAAGCTGGAAACTTGGTTCGCTCACTAGCGCTTTTGTGGCGACGGGGTCGTACTCGGGGTCCTCTGAAAATTTGAATAAGCTTCAGTATTTCAAAATAGTTTATAGAATTCGATATAATTAATAATAATAACCTATTTTAAGTAGTGAAGGAATAAAAAATATTTGATTTCAGATTTTGCGTCTCATCGAGTATCAAATAGTTTATTACTTGTGAGAATTGAAAACTTCAATTTTTTCATCTCTCCTCTAGCTTGGTACTAGAAGAAGATGACAAATGTAACTGAAAATCAACGCAACTAAAGCTAAGCTCAATAGTTGATAATCTTTATGAACTAGCTAAAAAAATTTAACTGATATTAATCGGAAAATTATAAAAATAACAATCTTTTGGGCTTCAAATTCATAATCTCCAAGCAAGTTGATACAAATGAGTACGGGACAAGAATCCTAAAAAAGGTTCAGAATATTAGCAACGTGGTCGAGCAGGACAAAGAGCAAACGGCTGGAAGTGATGGGCGGTAAAGCGACGTGCGCCGCACCTTGGTTCTCGATGTCCTTCTTAAGAAGAGCGACGATGATGCCGGCAGCGGCGGTGAGGATGGGGAAGTGATGCAGGCTGTCCAGTCCTGGGATCTCCAGGCTCACGATGCGAGTGAAACAGCCGCTACTGCCAACGCTGACACGGTTCATCACGTGGCACAAGAGCTGCAAAAAAAAAACGAGGAATAAGAACAACATTTCCTATGCAGAGCACACAATGATTCAAGATCATTACCTACACAGAATGTGTAATGCTGACCTTAACCTTACACAGCATGGAGAGCAGCACTCACCTTACACAGCATAGAGAACAGCAGTCACCTTACACAGCATGGAGAGCAGCACTCACCTTACACAGCATGGAGAGCAGCACTCACCTTACACAGCATGGAGAGCAGCACGTCAGACTGTGCTGAGCTTGACGCAGGAGCAGCCAGGAAGAGCTGGGGGCCGGCACACAAGACCATCTCCAGCACGCGCAGCAGCGACACCGTCAGCTCGAAGCATGTGCAGCAAATGCGCAGCTGCCGCGAGTCTATGAACACGCGCTCGACCCGCGACGAGAAGTTCTGGATCTGTGAGAATTTAAATGTTACCTTTAATCACTTGCATAATTGCGACTTGTACATATTTCAAGAATATATATACATAATTGAGGAATGAAGACTCTTGTAGGCTTTATTTTTCATTGAAACTGTGAGTGTACTCACTGTACTGCAATGATAAACACGTTTATTAGGGAACAATCGTCAATATTTCATTTGTTATGATTTGTATCTTGTTCCTGTCACCTCATTTCAGAATATACTACAGCATGAGGTAGCTGAAAAAGAATGGATAATAAGAATTAGTAGTGAGGTCAGGAACAACCTCCTGCAGCATGCCGATGAACTCCGAGAAGGCCCAGTTGAGTTGGCTTAGCAAGGAGCTGATGAAGCGGGACGAAAATGCGGGGTCCCTCGACAGCACTTCTGCCAGCACTTGCTGCAGCACCCATGAAGGACACGGTTCTACCGGGGCGGAAATCAGAGATTAAAGTCGCAAGCAGTGAGCAAATGTCGCAAAACAAGTAAGAAATATATGGCATCTAGTTCCCTGATCAAATGACAGATAACACAATAAACACCCTCTTAGGAAGTGTGTAACCTACAGAAATTTAGAAGTGAGTATGCGCGGCAGTATCAACTAGAAGTTGAATATCTCTCATAACCTACATAATCCAGTAAAGTTTGCTCTCAATACTTACTAATAAGTTGCATGCAGTTATCCGAATAGCTCGGTTTAGGGGTGATTTTGGTCTTGAGGTGTGGGCTTAGGTAGAAGCGAAATGCAAAGCCACTTCCTTTCCAGAACCGCACCAAGATCCAGTTGTTCTGCGCCCACACGCGGCTCTCGTAAGGCGTGAGCAGGCTCCGTACTAACGCCTCTCGGCTGCAATGCAAGAATCTGTTTAAAATCTACATCTAAATCACGACTTCTCATACAGCGTATTTCTCACTGATAAAAAAAAAATGTTAAATGCTGGAAACATTTCCGTTACATTCGTAATAGGGACAAACACCTAAATCACGACTTCACATACAGCGTACTTCTCACAGAATGTTAAATGCTGGAAATATTTCTCTTAACTTTCGTAATAGGGACAAAAGAGCGTAATGTACCTCTCAACATCGACGTTTTCGATGACGGCGAGGGTTGTAGGGCAAGTGACGTAGAAGGCGACGGTTTGCATGAGCTGTTCTCTGGAGTCGGTGAACCGCACGCGCGCGTCCATGAAGTGTCGGCACAGGAACACCGCGATAGAGCGGTAGAGGGCGCTCTCGTCTGTAATACAGGCATTTGAAGAACTCATTTGATTTAATTACAATAATGAATTGTATCAGTCATGCTTAGTCGTGCAAAACAGGATATTTGATACATTAGCACGCAAGTGAACTGGAATGAAATCACGAGGAATATCAAGAGACATCAGAATCGAAATTTTCCCAAAACGATAGATCAGTAACCAAATAAACATTATATATACAATTTTAGAACTAGCAATTTTAGTTTTTGTGCAATTTCTTCTCACAAATATACTGGATTTCCTTGAGCACTTGTCATTGAAAAAGCAAATGTAAGCAAGACTCCTGCAGTAAAATTGTCTAACGAATAAGCAGTGCATTACCAACTCCTCAGAACAAGGCGTGTGGATCCAACGATTATCTCCCGGTGCTCTAGCATATAGATTGCAATTCGTCATAGGAAAATCTGGGGCCGTATTAGCAAAACATCGTAAGTACGCAAAATCGAATTACGAGTGGTGTTGCTATGACAATGTAATACTAGCGGTGGGTGGTATTATCAAAACATTTGAGCGGCAAACATTTGCGCGGGAAAAACATTTACGCTTTTAGCTAAGACTTGCGTACGAAAGTTCTGATAATGTCAAAATTAGGGTGTACTTACGTACCACATAGGTAACTTTTTTGTCGTAAGTACAAAAAGTTACGAAGTTTTGATAATCCGGCCCCTGGGCATTGTTCATAATGTTCACGTACCTTCAACGACGGGGTAGTCGATCATGAAAGAGTCTGCAAGGCCCAGGGACAAGTGCGAGATAACTTCTAAGTAATAGTCGGGCAGGAAGGCGAACATGGCTTCGCTGCTTTCGCTCGCCTGTAAGACAAATACAAAAGTTAATTACGGAATTCAAATCTATAAGGTTTTGCAGAGCCTTGGAAGCAAAGGTATGTTCAGAAATTACGAAAATCTAGAGTACATCAAATGTCTGCAAAGATGTGCACCAGGGCACAAATGCAAAATAATAAGAAGAAAATAACTTGTTTTAATCAAATTTAAAAATTGAGCTAAAGCAATCATGCAAATGGAAATAAATCAAGGATAAGATCACAAATATTTTCCATTCATTTGAAAATAAATGATATTGTTACAGAATTTTGTCGATAATTCATAAAACAAAATACATTTTAAAGGCAAACTTCGGATAGTGGGGAGCTCCATAATTGCGTCACTAATTCTTAAAACAAAGTCTAGTTTGAGGCAAAACTTGGACACAATTTTGTAAAACTAATTTTTAGCGCATTTTCTCATTTATTAAAAAATGCACTATTGTGCACGCCATGTCCGTCCGTCTGTGTGACCGTCCGTGACTTCACGTTTTCATCGACGAGGAAATGCGCTCTCTGTCACTCACTGCAGGGAGTACTGAGTTATATTTTTTGTATTAATTGCGTCACACAATTTTGTATGGCACTGACGCACCTGTACTGTGTTGATAACGATGTGTAGGAGTACATTTACGAAAATGGAACTTTTATATACTTTTATAGATATATATACTTATATCCAACAAAATATAGTTTGAGTCAAGACTTGGACACAATTTTGTATGGCACTGGCGCACCTGTACGGTGTTGACAACGATGTGCAGGAGGTTGAGGAGGGCAGCGAGCCTGTGGGGCGCGAAGCTCACGGCGCGGTGCCACGCCTGTACCCGCACCTGCCTGTCGCAGTCCCGCTCCTGTAGACGCAGCGACCGACGCAGCTCCTCCTGCACCGCTACCGGCACCTGAACAATGCAAGCTTTCAGGAGACGTCGTGTTGTTTATTGGAGCGTCGTGTGTTACTGACTGGAGACGTCGTGTTGTTTACTGGAGCGTCGTGTGTTGCTTACTGGAGCGTCGTGTGTTGCTTACTGGAGCGTCGTGTGTTGCTTACTGGAGCGTCGTGTGTTGCTTACTGGAGCGTCGTGTGTTGCTTACTGGAGCGTC
>NW_025934129.1:0-17001 GCF_000764305.2 Hyalella azteca | reverse complement strand
TGGAGCGTCATGTGTTGCTTTCTGGAGCGTCATGTGTTGCTTCTTGGAGCGTCATGTGTTGCTTTCTGGAGCGTCATGTGTTGCTTCTTGGAGCGTCGTGTGTTGCTTTTCGACAAAGTGAATATTTCTCAGTGTGAGTGCACTCCCATAAATAGTTAACAGAAAAGTGGACTTATATTTTCCTTAGCAAGGTGGGACTTTAAATCAATATTGCTTTGATGGAAGTTATTTGACGATTCATTACAACTCAGTTAGGCAGTCATTTCTGATATATTTGATTAGTATTGCAAAAAATTATTTCCTGGTGTTTGACATAAAGTAAACTCAGTCATAAACTTGAACTTTGGAAATTTCAAGTTCCTTATTCATTGCCTCACGAGTCATGTTAAATGTTTCTTATGAAAATCTCTCTATGTAAGTAAAAATATTAGGATATATTTCAGATTTATTCGCTGGAAAAATGAACTTAAAAAATTATCCTTCAAATGGCTTCGATATCCACTGCCTCGTTTTGCTAAGAACTTTTAATGGTGTTTGTAGTCGAGTTTAGCGATTTGTTTCGATCTATTTCCTCCGTGATTAAAACATCAAAGAATATAATGTAATACAGTAAATTCTTCACCACCGCTGGAAGTGGACGGCATGGACGTGTCCATACGGCAGCTGCTCTCAGGACCGTCGCTGGTAGCAGCACTTGTGCCGACGCTGCCTCTGCCCGCGTCAGCGACCCAGCAGGAGCCCGCACTACGGAGAGAACCAGGACCAGCAGACGCGCAGTGCTGAGAAATGCAATTTACTGTTAATAATTTACAAGAAAACTTTCTGGTAACAATACACAAAATTTATTGTGTGGGGCATTTCACGTAATTATGAGACAGAGATGCTACTTAGATCTATACTGTAACCCAGTAGTTATAGTTTCGATTTCAACTGTATCCCAGTGGCTATAGTTTCGATCCAATCTGTAACCAAGGGTTATAGTTTCGATCAAAACTGTAACTCAAATCTAAACTGTAACCCAATGGTTACAGTTCAGAGTACTAGGATTGGAGCAAAGAGGTGCGGGTTCAATCCCAGCTACCTGCGACAGTTTCTGGTCAGATCAGCGAAGATGCTGGGCGGTTAAGCAAAGCAAATGGGGACAGTGAGTAGAGAGTTCGAGACCCACAGCAAGCTGTGAATGTTTTCCAATGTTAAGAATCGGTGACAGGCCTACGTACTAATTAAGGCTGAAACCGATATTACTTACTTCCCAAGACAGGTGAATGAATAAGAAGCTGCGATAAATAATGTCTTATCATTAAGTTGAGCTGTTAGATTATTATAGCTAAAACCACTAGGGAATGACGTGACATCATGTAAAGAGCTTGACAAAGTAAACATGGAACCAAACAAAATCCTACTCGAGCCGCTCGTCGCCAAGACAAAATAGCGTCCTATGGAATTCATTCTTTAATCCAGCGCCGCATTGGGGAAGGGGAAATTGAGAAAATAAACCAGCGGTTACAAAACTGCTCATATTTCATCTGAATTTATTTTTATTTGTTTACAAGAGAAATTATAGCAGCAACAAGTACGGCCAGCGATCAAACGCTTTTCATAAAAAATATAACTCAGTACTCACTGCAGTGAGTGACAGAGCGCATTTTCCCGTCGACGGAAACTTGAGGTCACGGACGGACAGACAGACAGACGGACATGGCGAGCACAATAGTGCATTTTTCCATAAATGAGAAAATGCGCTAAAAAGCTGTTACCGTACCGGTAGCGTATGATAAAGGTTGCATTCACAGGTCGTGAATGCCACAGGGCGATGCTAGTGTTCATCGCAGCAATGCATTTCTTCAGATAAGCTTACGTTGATTCATTTAAAGGAACTATGGCGCACTCTGTTTAAACTCCTTTCGATGCCTACTGGAAGAATACCAATTTAATCGCTATGGTAGTTTGCAGCAATACATCCGATTCGAATCCAAAGTCATGTTCAGGACAAGAGTCATGTTTGTGAGAGAATTCACTGCTGGTTTTAAATAGATGTTTGGAAAAATATTACCAGATATCGCAATCAGATCCATATGAACAAATTAGGTGATTCTTGTCCACTAGCCAGAAGTACGACTGCCGAACGCGAGCGCACATATAGAATAGTTTTGAACATAGTGCAATACTTCTCATGACACGCAGCAGCTACAGTCATGGCAACTCACTTGCGATTGTCATGGGCTAGTGTTCTGATCGCGAGTTTCAAAGGTTATAGCTTCCATGGCCGTGTGGAATATGTAAACATTAACAATTGACGGAATATTTAGGCGTATTCACTACAAAGCAGATGATTTCGGTGATAATCGCACAATTTTTTAATCTGAGCATGAAGGTGACCAGGCATGGCTGGATTCAATGCAGTGTAAGAAATATGAAGGTCTCGCTTGCATAATTTATAGGTTAACGATAATCAGAGCGAAACAAAACGTTAATTTTGCAATGAAAGTTTGAATAAACAGATTTTCACCATGAAACTGAAATTTTCTTTAATCCTAGACATGCCAATTATGGACCAATTCTCATAGATTACATCATACTCCACCCTGAGGCCGCGGTTCGCGCAGTAGCATAGTACAGAAATAGAAAATAATTTGACCAAGACCTTAAGGGATGTACGGAACTGGAGTAAAAATAAATCAGGATTACATCAATAGCTGACCTGTCTATAGCAAAGTTGTTTGTTAGCAAGGGCTTTGGTGAATTACATCAATAGCTGACCTGTCTATAGCTAAGTTGTTTGTTAGCAAGGGCTTTGGTTCTTTCCTCGGCAAAAGTCTTCATGAGATATTCTTT
This sequence comes from Hyalella azteca, assembly GCF_000764305.2. Taxonomy (NCBI): domain Eukaryota; kingdom Metazoa; phylum Arthropoda; class Malacostraca; order Amphipoda; family Hyalellidae; genus Hyalella; species Hyalella azteca. Next base: position 14,166 of record NW_025934129.1, on the reverse strand, counting down.
GTCGCCTCCAAGTCTGTTGCTCTCGACGAGCCCAATTGAATTATCGAAGAAAACGTGCGGAGGAATGCAGGAGCGCTGCCAGGGCGCCAGCTCCTTCTGCCACAGCTGCCCGAGCGTTTCCAGCAACGAGTGGAAGAACGGCAGGATCGGCACTTGAAACAGCTGCAAATGACACAAAAATATCAAACTATTCATCATAAACCCATGATAAAATGTCTCCAATGCCTTTGGAGTGACGAAAGAATGAAGAGATAGGTTCGCAGTAGCAGAACGAAATTTCAAATTATTTGAAAATATAAGGTTGAGCTGAAGGCTATAGGTATTTTATAATGCTTGGTTGCATTTGTTTGTAGATTTTACCAATAGTTATTGTATAAAATAGGCATGATAACTTCTGGTTGACTTAATTTAGGAGAACAATTATAGATCATTGAAAGGAATAAACATTATGCATGTTAAGTATTATCTCGATATGCTTAACCTGCAAACCGTCCTCCATTCTTTCCCCATTTTTTTTTTAATTAAACTGTTTCATGAAAACATCTTATGTATAAAAGATCCTTATTTGCAAACTACTTTAAAAAAACTTCAGCCAAACTTGCAGTAAAAATGTAATAACTGACTAATTGTAAAAACCGACTAGTAAAAGTGTAATAACCGACTAATTGAGCCCAATTATACGTATATGCAAACCAAATGGGATGGACAGGAAGTAGGGATGGAGTGGGATGGAGGGAGTTGAGGAGAAATATGTAATCCTATCAAGGATAATCATATATAAAATCCAGCAACATGAATAGCTGCTGAGCTGATCAATAGTATTACGTACCTACTCTAGCAGGCCCAGTATTACGTACCTACTCCAGCAGGCCCAGTATTACGTACCCTAGCAGGCCCAGTATTACGTACTCCAGCAGGCCCAGTATTACGTACCTACTCCAGCAGGCCCAGTTTTACGTACTCCAGCGGGCCGAGTATTACGTACCCTAGCAGGCCCAGTATTGCGCTTGATGGTCACGTTGCGGAACTTGTCAAGGAAACGAGCCCGCGTGGAGCGGGCGTAGGGCACTCCAGGCTCGACTGTAAGGAGCAGCGTCAGCGCCGCGACATGCAGCTTCTCCACACCTGTTCGAAGACTCTAGTTCTCAGTTTAATTTTGATCCTTAGTCTATTATTGATAACTCTTGTAGCCAGGCTATTGATTGAAGTTAAATAGCCAAAGTTTAATTAACCCATAAGGAATGGAGTTATGAGCATCCTAAAATGTAATTATATATTTCAGTTATTTGTTTGAATTGTAAAATAAACAAGAATTTTAAAGCAAAATATGCCAACTAAGAACTCAATCATTTGGACAAATTTGGCACGAAAGAGATTGAAAATATATTTTACAATCTCAACAATCTGATGTGCGTTGGCACGCAACAAGCAACGTCTGATGTGCGTCACAAACAGAGCAAGTGAAGTGTGTCTGATTTCATGATTTCAGACTCCATTTGCGGGGCTTAGGATTCAAGGACCTTGTAACTGTTACATATTTGCTAAACTTTAAGTTTTAATCGGCATGAAATTCATACTGAATGTGTTGACGTTATTTCACTCTTCTATTAGGCATTTCAATTGTTGATCTCTCCGGTGTAAACTTGGTCATTGTTCTGATAATTTGGTCATTGTTCTGATAATTTGGTCATTGTTCTGATAATTTGGTCATTGTTCTGATAATTTGGTCATTGTTCTGATAATTTGGTCATTGTTCCCAGTTCTGGAATATTTTGAACCGACGGAGTTGATCTTCAGAGGGTATCATTGAAAATGTGGTCAATCTACTTGTCAGTTAATAATTTTCATTTTTTGTTAATACATTTTCTTTCATTAATTTCACAGATCGGAATTAGATATTAAATCATGACACCAGTCAGATCGATTGGAAATTATCATGTACATATAGGTACTTCTATTTCTGTTTATACATTTTTACTGTAAATCAAGAATTGTATATTAGGTTTTTCATACAAGTTTGAAGAAACATCATAAAATTCTTATGTATCCAGAAGGTGTCGTACTTTTGAGCGCGTCATGCAGGATCTGGAGCCTGGAGAGGAAGAGCTGCTGGTCGCCGCGCTGCAGCCTCGCGTCCTGGCTCCTCCAGTGCACCTCAGGCAGCAGCTCCTGCATCACAGCCTCGTCCACCGAGTAGCAGAACAGACTTTGTAACCTGCACACATAATGTACATCAGCACCGAGTAGCAGAACAGGCTTTGTAGCCTGCACACATAATGTACATCAGCACCGAGTAGCAGAACAGGCTTTGTAGCCTGCACACATAATGTACATCAGCACCGAGTAGCAGAACAGGCTTTGTAGCCTGCACACATAATGTACATCAGCACCGAGTAGCAGAACAGGCTTTGTAGCCTGCACACATAATGTACATCAGCACCGAGTAGCGGAACAGGCTTTGTAGCCTGCACACATGATATACATCAGCACCGAGTAGCAGTACTGTAGCCTGCCACCAACATCTTCGTTTAAAAATCATGTCTTAGGCAATGTATCCGATACATCATTATTAACTCATTAACAATCACCTTCCACATTATAAACTTTTAAGCAGAAAGTTATTATACTCACTCATCACAGCAGCATGAACATCAAGAAATGTTTTTTTAGAACTGGCCAATTACACAATGAATTTTCACGCTTTTTTATTGCATACTTCAAAATAGTCACACTTTGACATCATTATACAAACGATTCACAATTTTTGATAAGAGTCATCCCATTGGCAACTTTAAAATTAATTTTGTCTCAGCATGAAGATTTGAACTTTGCATAACAAACTTCAAAAAAACCTGACGGGTAAAACTTTACAGATTTGAAGAATACAAACAAATTTGAACAAATCCGCCTAAAAGCTCGAATAAAATAACTAAATGGAAATCTGCAAAGATTAAAGAGTTTACTCCACTAACGCAAATGAGGAAAAATTTAACAAGGCTATCAATTTTGTTCTACTGCAAATAAACTTTCTTCAACACGTTGACTACGAAGTGGTACATATGCGTACCACGAAATGTATTTCTCCAGGACGTGGTGGTACATAATTCAGGTTGCCTTAAATCGGCCAAATCCGAGAATAAAAAAAGGCCGATAATTCAATGTATACTAGTTTATTTGTAGCTTCCGCTATAAAAATTCCATTTATTTCATTTTTGCACTATTTAAAATTTAATTAGGAAGTACCCCTATCATAAATTTTAGCCGGCCAACGCAATTGAGAAAAACTGATTCAGAGAATTTGCCCGAAAAAAATGACCGTCTGGCAACCCTGTTTAAAAAAAAGTGCAAAAATGAAAAAAATTGAAGCAATCGTAGTCAACGTGTTAAATAATTTAGTTTGATTGATGAATTTATCAAAGCTTTCAATTTTGTTACAATTCTATCCAAACGTTCTTTAAATAAGTTAGTTAGCTTGGCATGTGAACACTCCAAGTCTGACCGGACGCCAACGAAGAGGAGTTTATCGACCATCAAGTGTCTGGTGGAGGTGTGGAGTAGCAGCGCCGTGACCACCTTCACGGCACGACAGTGTCGTGGTAGCAGGAGGCTCGTGGAGGATTCTCTGCTCCAGGTCGTCGCCAGCATCAGCAGCCCATGTAGGATCTTGTATGTTGACTCAGGCTGAGAGTACAACACGCGTCAACAATCGTATGTTGACTCAGGCTGAGAGCACAACACGCTTCAACAATCGTATGTTGACTCAGGCTGAGAGCACAACACGCTTCAACAATCGTATGTTGACTCAGGCTGAGAGCACAACACGCTTCAACAATCGTATGTTGACTCAGGCTGAGAGCACAACACGCGTCAAGAATCGTATGTTGACTCAGGCTGAGAGCACAACACGCGTCAACAATCAAAATATTATTTAGAAAAATCCATGTGATGAATTGTGGTCAGTGTCCAGGTTCAGTTGTTAGGTATATAATCAAACCATTCATTTATTTGTACAGAACTTATGAGGGATTAGGCTTTCAAAAGAGGTTCGTTCGAATTGGCCTATATTTAAACATAATTTTCGTCAATAAATGAGCCGCGAGTTAAGCATTCGTAAATCTTGCGGATTTGAATGCACATAATGATTATAGAGGGTCAAAGACACGTATTAATAATGCCAAGAATGTTCAACAAATGAGATGAAAACTATTTTCAATGCAAATTTCTGGACAATTTATAAAATGAAAGTAACATTTTTCCACCTGGTGCTGACAAGACCACGGAAAAAGTACTCATTTGTATTATTACATATTTTGCAAATTATCCTAAATAATGATCAGCTGCGACTCAGATCAACAGATAAATATTTTGAAAATGATCATATTGCATGTCCTGATAGGTTATTATACATCATATTTAACGTATCTTTACATATATAAAGATGATCGTGTGCATGTCCCGACAGGTTATTATACATCACATTTAACGTATCTATACATATATAAATAGAGAACTATATATAACGCGAGGTTATAATAAACTGAAAGTAGGCAGTACCTGCATGAAGGCGTGCACGGCGTCCAGGAAGAACATGAGCTCCGGTAGCTGCTCTCTGCAGGGCGGCGCAGAGGTGTCGTTGTGTGACTGTAACGTGAACATTGTATTTAACATCGTATGTGGTGACATGAACACGTGTAAACAACGTATGCGGTGACGTGAACACGTGTAAACAACGTATGCGGTGACGTGAACACGTGTAAACATCGTGTGTGGTAACGTGAACACGTGTAAACATCGTGTGAGGTGACGTGAACACGTGTAAACATCGTGTGTGGTAACGTGAACACGTGTAAACATCGTATGTGGTAACGTGAACACGTGTAAACATCGTATGCGGTGATGTGAACACGTGTAAACATCGTATGCGGTGACGTGAACACGTGGTGTAAACATCGCATTCAGTAACGTGAAACGTGTAAACATCGTGTGAGGCAACATGTGGATAATGACGGATTTTCCTTGTTAAGATAATGCAAGTGATGAAGCATGACTTAACAAGCATGACACCTAAGAATTCAGACCATGAATGAAGCTGGTACAAACACACAGGAGTGCAGACCATGAATGAAAGTGGTACAAATAAACCCAAATGAATATTGACCATATATGAAGCTTATATCAACACAAGTAAATACAGACCATGAAAGAAGCAGGCATGAGGCTCTCGACGTATCCCATGACGTGCCGCTGTACGACGTAGGCCCCTGAGTGCTCCCCCACACAGAGCTGCTCCAGCGCCACCACCACGGCCTGGACGATGGACAGCACAGCGCCCTCCACGTCACCCGTGGACACGCCGCTACCCTGGGCACGGTGGTATGCTTAGTGGGGCAGCTGAGGGGAGTCATACCCCCTGGGTGGATAAAGCGTTGATAATTCTGACTTTAGTTTCTGTTTTAATATTAAACATAGCTTAGGTATGTTAAGTAGGGAAGACGGGCCGAGCGATGTAAAGCAATTATAGGCAGGATGTGACTTGCCCGCACAGTATGGGTATAAAACCGCGAGACCGATGATTTATTTATAGTTCGGAATGGCCGAGGATATCAAAGGGCTGACCCTTGTGGAACTCGAAACTGTCGCGCCGTCCCATGGTGAGCTTATGTGTGCGCGACGTCTGCCTATATAAGGACCCTAAAATTCGCGCCACAAGGTTGTTCTATTGTGGTGACCGTCTCAATATATTCATTATAATTATATTATAAGATTAGATCGTCTGTAATTTAGCCGTAATATTGACACTAAACACTTACAAAGAGTTGCAGCTGTAGGGAGCGACTGAAGAAAACATCAGAGAGAGATCTGAGCCACAGCAGACAAGCTTCAGACTGCGCCAACTGGAGAGATGGCTCCGCCTCTAAGACGTTGTATCTATGGCACAAAAAAATTAAATAATCACCTAACCAACTTGAACGTTTTTGCTTTAGGTATATTTGATGGAGAACCATGAAGTGAGCTCGAGATCAGGTCTCATCAAGTAAGGACCCATCAAATATATTTAACAATAGATCCATGCAATCGTCAAATACGACAAACAACTTATGTAAATACAGGCTCAGCTGAATTCCTATAGTTAATTCGTCAATATACATAAATAAAAAGTTGCACACAGTTGCCCATTTTTAAAACCAATTTTGATCTATATTTGCACGAACTTATAGGCTTCACAGAACTTCATTAGCATTACAGTACGAAAATCTACACGAATATTAAGCTGGTGCAACTTATTAAATCTGCACGAATATTAAGCTGATGCAACATTATTGAATCTGCACGAATATTAAGCTGCAGCAGTTCTCACTGAGGCATGGGGTACTGCAGGGGGTGTCCCCCGAAGTTGATGACGAGCATCTCGTGTTTGGAGAGCGACATCGCCGGGAAATACAAGCAGTCCTTGCCCCTGGCGATGCTGCTGAACGCCTCGCCGAGATGCTTGCCATTCCTGACAAAACATTTTAATTAGAAAATAATAAAATACTATTTTTACAGTAGCTGAAGAAGCTTTTTTTTGCAAAAAATACCAAATAACGGAATGATAAATGCGGATTTCTTGTGAAAATATTCATTTATGAATTAAATTGCAAGGAAACCTTTTTCCGAAATTCCAGAATAAAATAATCGAGAATAATCAAATTCTGCTTATGATGATCCTCTCACTAACCTCATGTAAGAAATAGTTCTCTTGTCCATGTCAATGCCACATGTTATGACGTCACCGCTCTGCCACGAGTCGCCATATTTGCGGCAGTTCACATTCCAGGATCTTTGCCGGTTGCCATCGTAAGAATACGAGTCCGCTGTATCTCCTGATATATAATTTCATTTAAATAAACTAGTTAAATGAGGCAGTTGCAAAGGTTTAATCCAAAAATTCTCCAGAGTTGGTGCCACGAAGAGTTTGATACGAGCGTGAGTTTTAATTCTTAGAGGATCATTCATAATGATCTTCTACGGCTAAAAAATGTTCCGTATTCATGATTTCCCAATAGCTGTTTAAAAAGCCAACGGACCAACAACCTAACAGCCTTCTTGCAAATTACTCTCTCAATCATTAAAAATATTTTGGAATTGCATACACACTGAAATCTCAACAATATTTGTAAGATTATCTTTTGTTATGATTCCTACTAAGTTAAAACTTGAAAATTTTGCATTTAATTGCTGTAAGATGCCAGGCAATTGATCCAGTTTTCAGTAAAGAGTAGCGTAAACTCAAACCATATGGATTACAGTCGAAATTTCATCTGCCAAGGAAGTTTCATGGTTGCTGTGTTGCGTAATTCTAGTAAGAGGCAGAGTTAGTTACATCATTACCTACCAAAATAAAAAAATGTTTAAGTAATCATATTACTATAGATTTATACTGGAATTAATTTTTGTTATTAAAACAACTCTTTGTCAGAGCTAAAGTTAAGCACCTGCATGAGTAGCATTACAAAAAAAATCTTTGTCAGAGCTAAAGTTAATAGGCACTTACCTGAGTAGCATTAAAAAAAGGAAATTTATTAATGTGATCTGTTGAATAATTTCAAGAAGCCTTCAAATCTCATCACTCATCGGTTGCATTTCATAAGCTAAATTCAGTGAATGACAGAACAAATAGCACATTGATTACGGTCCATTCCAATTCTTTTAACAAAATCCTCATTATGTCTCGAATTGTTTAGACAACTTTTATAATAGATAAAAGATAATAATCATTAATTATGGAAAATAAGCAATGTAATGATGAAATAAATAATACATTTGTAATGATACTCACCAACTCCTCGTTCTGCATCGAATTTACTGTAGGCGACCGCCCAGCCCACTTGTATGACACCGCTGCTGCCGACCACCACTTCGTACTGCCACCTGCCTGTATACAGGCGAGTCAGCCAACACACGGCAACACACATACAACACATGACTGCCACCTGCCTGTATACAGGCGAGTCAGCCGACACACAGCAGCACACATACAACACATGACTGCCACCTGCCTGTATACAGGCGAGTCAGCCAACACACAGCAGCACACATACAACACATGACTGCCACCTGCCTGTATACAGGCGAGTCAGCCAACACACAGCAGCACACATACAACACATGACTGACACTAAATTGTTTAACTGAACATTCATCAAGTAAAAATTATCAATTAAGTAAATCATGTTACTTAATGAACAAGTATTAGTATTAAGATAAATATTGATGCAGTAACAAAGTGAATATTTCATCAAAGTCAGATGCATTGATACCAACCTATTAGATTGTGGTATATAGTCATTTCTAGCAGCAATATGACCTTATATTGTGTTGCAATATTAAGTTGCTATATTGTATTGTGTTGTAATTAGAAAAAAGTATCTCAAATGGTGTAACAGGACTACTTTCTAAACACACATGACAACATAATTTCCACTAATAAATTATTTTAGAATGTATGGCTATTGAAGGTATCTCACCTTTATGAACACCAGTATTGGCCATGACAGACACAAAGTTCTCTTTCGCCAAGACAGCAATAGGTTCTGGAATTAAGTCATAACTTTGCTTCTTCTCAGGAAAGCCAACTTTGCTGGGCCCCAGACGACCAATTCTTCTCTGCAAGAAGGGGAGGCTGTGTTGGATCCCATTTGGATTACCCTAAGACAAAAATAGAGTTTAAACACAGCCAATAAATCAATTTTTATTTGCAATGAATCAATGTTCTTCAATTGAAATTATGATAGAATAATTACTTAGATAATATTGCAAAGCTGAAATAATTTTGAAATACATAATAATGAAGTTGCCTGAACTATGCATTAAATAAATTTTACAGAAATATAAAAAAATATTACTAAATATTTTCCAATAAATAAATAAATAATTAAAATATAATATAGCAGTGAATAAAAAGTGAACTTACAGATTTAAGCAGAGACTGCCAGTGCTGCTTCTCACACTGCAGCAGAGCATAGTGGATGTAGTCGGTCAGGAAGCTACTCCAAGCTGACCCATGCTGGGCTCTAATGATTCCCAGCCAAATTTGAAAATAAAAANATCAACTAACATATTTTGCATCAAATAGGAACACCGATTTAAACAATGCCAGAGTTTGTGGGGATGACAGTGAATTGAAATGTGTTGCAAGCATCATACTTGGTGACTAGGTATATATAAAGCTTAAATTGGATTGAGTCTAAGTAGATATTTCTGACAAATGAAACTTGAAGCTACTAAAATAGGAGCTTTGACACCAATTGTATGTTTTAACAAATTTTTCTAATCTAGACAAATTTTTTAATCAAGGAAAATTCACTTCCATCACACAAGTCAATTGATTAAAATAAATAAACGCTAGGGTGCAGGAATAGTAAGAATTCATATTGAAGGTTAAGACATTACTTCTTGGTAATGACATTATCTTATACCACCTTAAAATGGGGACAATAAGGGATTTCTCTTTTTTGTTGATAACTTCATAACATGGAAAATTTCATGAATGAGTTTGGGCCCATTTTGAGTATGGAATGAGTTTTGAATGAGTTTGGACTCATCATGAGTTTGGGCTCAAGGTCCTTGCAAGGGCTATTGTATGGCATCCCTGAAAAAATTCCATATGCTATTTGCAAGGTGCCAGTTGCAAATAAAAGCAAATTACCCCTGGGAACAAGATTATTTGGGACTCTTGATAGAAAGCTTAAATTTGAAACATTTGAAGCATTCAGGGTGTACTTATCCATTACTAACAGTGCCACTAGAAAGTCCTTCTATTCATTTTTAGATGATGTAGATGTAGAATAGAAGTTTTCTGGGATTTGTACTTGTTTTTCCTTTATTGATATTACCATATCCGTTTGGTTACTAATTAACAAAAACTATTTTTTCCATTCTATACCTAAAACTCTTAAAAAACTTCCAGGAAAATTTTATCAAAATTCTTTGTTGGTAACTGTTTTTTTGTTAACCAGAGCCTTTGCTAACCCAAAGTGGCAAAGTTCTACAGTAAAACTTTTTTATGGTTGTCTCAAAATACCCTGTCTTGTGGACTGGATATGGCCACCATTTTGTTTTATAATAATAATAGCGGTTTCAGCATTTAGTAGGCCGTAGGCCTGTCGCCGATTCTTAACATCGCAGAACATTCACAGCATTTTGCGTTCTTGAACTCGCAACTCACTGCTACAATTCTGCTGTGCTTAACCGCCCGGCCTCCTTGCGGATTCTGACCAGAAACTGGCGCACAGAGCTGGGATCGAACCCACACCTCTCTAGTGCGTCAATCTTGGTACTCTGAACTTTAACCACTGGGCCACCCTGCCACTTGGATTGAGGTATGCAAAATGTCAATTAAGTTCCCAAGCCAAGTGCCAACAACTGTCTGTAGGATTTTTTGAGCAAAATTTCTCAAGATGGCAAATATTTTCTTTACTAGTCTGTAACAGAAGTACTTTTTCAAAATATCAATTTTTGACATTTTTTTCAAGGAATTTTTAGAGCTTGCAAATCTATGATTTCTTAACTTTCTTTATGCTACATAGTACATAGATGAGAAAAATGTTGAAGTTTACACCACTATTTTTAGTTTTGCAATATTTCAATTAGTTCTGCTGCTATAACATTTTTATGCCATAATAGAGGACTGTCCTGATTTATCCCACCCATCTTTCATTATCCTGTTTGATGGTACCTTAGTCATTTGGGATTTGTGAACGTAGCATTCAAATTAGAGGAACGCTTTGATTAGTAAATGACTGGCTGATGTCTGATGAGGTTAGATGGGTAAGATGGCTTACTGTATTTCATGTTTTGAATATTTATACAAGCATATTTGAGACCAAAATACTTAGCAAAATAAATAAATACTTTAACAAAAGCCAAGTACAGCAATCCCATAATTATGATGGTAATTTATCAAGGAAAATTTACAATCGATAGGTATGATCTTTACGAATTGAATGGTATATGTCTCATTGCTGTAGCTTGAAAACTGTAGGAGAAGATAGGTTTGCCATGAGACCAATCGGAGGTTTTCACCACGCCCAAAAAACTGCCGGGTGGCACATAAAATGACGTAAAAGAGTCGTAACGTAGCCAACATACCATAAGTAAGCCTCAAACCAAGTCAGGAAGGCATAGAGCAACTGGCTGCATACCTCTCAGTTCTCACCTCGCTGTCATGATGGGCACTAACTGCTTTGGCGACAGCAGGCTGTATATATAGTCCCGCCTTTGAATTAGTCTCATGGGGATTACTGAAGGCTGCCCAGTACCGCCCCCTGTTCCATGGTGCATTGTGTATGTAAAAATGCACATAGAAAGATGATTCTGGTACGGTGGTACCGTTACACACATCAGAAAGTAAGCTTTAAGATGAGTATAAGCACCGGATAATGCCATAATTGGCCGCTTTACGTCAGGCGTTTCTTTTTAGTGTGTCCAGCCTTCGAATTAATCCCATACAGATTATTGAAGGGGTCTCAAAACCGCCCTCCTTTGGGGAGCTGTTACGAAATCATTTTTCAATGTAGAGAGATGATTCTGGTACCGTTACACGCGTCAGAAAGTAAGCTTTAAGACGAGCACAAAAACCAGAAAACGCCAAAATTGAAAATTTTAGGGTAGCCGCTCCCCTTAAAAATTAAATATGAAAAAATAATTCATATAAGAATTTTATTGTTCTATTTAATTTATAATCTACCTTATTGGAGCCTTGGAGGCTTCAGGCTTGGAGGTTTGAGATTTTCATTTTTTCTACTATATAATAATATATCATGCCAAATGTCGTTGAAATGATGGGACTAAATTCAAATAAAAATATTTCTAGATTTTGCAATATAGGCGGCAGGCCTAGTAGTAGCTAGTAGCTATTTGTTGTGTGAAAAATAAAGAGTTTTGATGGAAATAAAAAGGATTAGCCTATTGGATGATGATTTCTAGAATGATTTGGTCGTCCTACTGTCCTCAGGTCCTGATATGGGAATTGGTAGGTGTATAATTACTAATTACTGAGTAATTAGTAAACAGAATTCACTCAATTCAGTATTAGCCTATTGGAATCAAGATGTAGATGCTGATGAGTGATGATCATGATGATGGTACTTGCAATGGCAACTGGCAAGATTTTCATATTTTAGCATATGAAACATTGAATCATATGGATGAGAAATGTTGAGGTGCAATATTGAATGGCAAGTTGGTAACATTAAACTTGTACTACTTGATCATAGCCCATGTCATTGATGATGTCAAAAGACAAAAATCAAGGTAGGTGAGCCTTAGGCTTTAGCACTTGCAGTTCCACAATGCTTATCTCGACTAATACCGTGAGTAATACTCAGTAATAGAAATTTAGACCAGTATATAGCCTTGACTAATGTAATGGGAACTGATTATACCTATAAAGTCATAGATTTAGAACCGTGTATCCTATAGACTACCATGAAGGGGGTAATAAGATAACTAGGCTAATAAGGGATTGGTGGCCAGTGGCCACACTGCATCTGCACACTCCACTCCACACTAGTCCATTTTTTTTTTAATTTGATTTGAGGACTTCGGGTATGCAGGTAGCACACCTCCCAGCCTGAGCACAACTCAGATTTTGATCACTCCACTTCACTTGTTGATTTCACTTGTATTTCTCTTTCAGCACTTCCACCAACCAGTGTGGCAGTAAATAGTGAGGAGAAAAAGAAAAATAGTAATTAGACTTTGAGGAACTTCATAGCCTGGTCACCATATTGCAGCTGTGCAAATATTGACCCAGAAGACGGATGGCAGCAGTGGAATTACCCACGATGACGGAATATACCGCGTTTACCCTAGTCCCTACATAAGAAAGTGATTTAAATCTTGAGTAAATGAGGAAATTAAAAATGAACTGATTCTAAAAAATCTCATAGCCCACATCAATTTTATTTGTCAAAAGACAAAAATCAAGGTAGGTGAGCAGGAGCCATGAGCCTTAGGCTTTAGCACTTGCAGTTCCTGAGTTCCACAATGCTTATCTTGACTTAGCTAATGCCGTAAGTGTCCGTAACCATGAGTAATACTCAGTAATAGAAACTTTGACCAGCATATACCTAGCCTTGACTAAGTCTAAATCACTCTAATGTAATGGGAACTGATTACCTATATAAAGTCTTACAATTAGAACCATGTATAATCCTATAGTAGCTATAGACTACCATGAAGGGGGTAATAAGTAATAATTAATAAGGGATTGGTGGCCAGTGGCCACACTGCACACTTCACTCCACTCTGACTCCAGTGACTCCACACTAGACTAGTCCACTGTCTTTTTTTTATAGTTGGTGTTAAGACTTGTGGCGACAAATGTGCCCACCAGCCTGTTCTCTGTCAGAAAGAAAAAGCAAAGCAGCAGACTCGAAGCTCTGCTAGACTAGGATGCTGCCTCCAACACACTATGGACCAATGCAGTCCACACTTGATGGGCCTCACAGCCAAAAGCTGCTTGTGCCCGGAGATGATCCTGTTGCAAGGTAGATATTCTGGCAAGTTACAAGTTTTTTATACATTTGAATAAATCGCTCTCCGTCATAGTAGATTCACCATGCCAGTCTGCAATAAAAATTGTGATAGACAAGAAAATACTAAAGGGCGTTGTGCTGCAGGGATCTCAGCTCCTAAGGCTGTGTTCAGGTTCCAAGGGACTCCCATGCTAGCCAATGCAGTGGTAAAGGCTGCTTTAGGACCTGCAAATCTAACACAATCAAGCATGAAATGCAAGGCGGTGTCCTCCTGGCGACAAACAGAGCAGATTGAGTCCTGTGCCATCTCGAAGCATGCCCGGTGTGCACCAACGCCCGCATGGCCAAGGCGCAAATAGGCCACTGCACACTGCATTCTCCGACTGAGGCAACTGTAGTCAATGTGATCAATAGAGTTTTCAATAGTTAGTCGAAAATGGCCACTGCCAGTCTCTGCAACCTGTCTGTTCCAGTGCTCCTTCCATTGGGTGAGGAATGACCGCTTTAATTGGCACATTAACTCCTCAAAGCACAGGATTGAACGAGAAGATCTGTCAGCGCTATGAGAAAGATTAGCAACCTGGTCAGCAATCTCATTGCCTCTCACTCCACTGTGGCTCTTCACCCAGCAGAGGGAGACTGAAGT